>NC_088400.1:12680068-12720068 GCF_034236695.1 Oncorhynchus nerka | reverse complement strand
GGGGTGGTGAGCCGTTCTGACGTTGAGCAGTGAGGCACAGTCCACAGTGATCTGTTGATTTATATTGTCGATCAACTTTCCTGGGAAGTCTTTTCTTGGTAGGAGGGTGGACACAACTATATTGGTTGTTGGGAACATAGCCTGTGCCCGTTCTGCCACTCTTCTCACTGCCCCAGATACATTTTCACCTTTGGCATGAAGGTTTGTGCCAGTGTGGATGATGATGTTGTCAGGGGTGTCAATCCTGGTCTGACTGAGTAGCTGCATTGCACTCTCAGTTGTAGGACACCAGAACTTATACACCTGGTGTCTAGGGAATAATCTTTCCTGGACTAAGAACTTCCCATTTGAATCAATTAGGATTGCAGTTGTGGGTGATTGTCTGGGTGGAGCAGACTGGGAGGCTGGTATTCTGACCTGGGCTGGAGCAGACTGGGAGGCTGGTAGGTTGACCTGGGCTGGAGCAGACTGGGAGGCTGGTAGGTTGACCTTCTCTCTCTCTCTCTCTCTCTCTCTTCTCTCTCTCTCTCTCTGTCTCTCTATCTCTCTCTTCTCTCTCTATCTATCTCTTCTCTCTCTGTCTCTGTCTCTGTCTCTGTCTCTGTCTCACTCTCTCTCTCTCTCTCTCGTTCTTTCCCTTTCTGTTTACCTCTCTTTCACCTCTCTCTCTCTTCTCTCTCTCTCTCTCGTTCTTTCCCTTTCTGTTTACCTCTCTTTCCCCTCTCTCTCTTCTCTCTCTCTCTTCTCTCTCTCTCTCTCTCTCTCTCTCTCTCTCTCTCTCTCTCTCTCTCTCTCTCTCTCTCTCTCTCTCTGTCTCTCTCTCTCTCTGTCTGTCTGTCTCTCTCTGCTCTCTCTCTCTCTCTCTCTCTCTCTCTCTCTCTCTCGTTCTTTCCTTTTCTGTTTACCTCTCTCTCTCTCTCTCTCTGTCTCTCTCTCTCTCTCTCTCTCTCTCTCTGTCTCTCTCTCCCTCTCTTCTCTCTCTCTCTTCTCTCTCTCTCTTCTCTCTCTCTCTTCTCTCTCTCTCTCTCTCTCTCTCTCGCTCTTCTCTCTCTCTCTCTCTGTCTCTCTCTGCTCTCTCTTCTCTCTCTCTCTCTCTATCTATCTCTTCTCTCTCTCTCTCTCTCTCTCCCTCTCTCTCTCTCTCTCTCTCTCTCTCTCTGTCTCTCTCTGCTCTCTCTTCTCTCTCTCTCTCTCTCTCTCTCTCTCTCTCTCTCGTTCTTTCCCTTTCTGTTTACCTCTCTCTCTCTCTCTGTCTCTCTCTGCTCTCTCTTCTCTCTCTCTCTCTCTCTCTCTCTCTCTCTCTCTCTCTCTCTCTCTCTCTGTCTCTCTCTGTCTCTCTCTGCTCTCTCTCTCTCTCTCTCTCTCTCTCTCTCTCTCTCTCTCTCGTTCTTTCCCTTTCTGTTTACCTCTCTCTCTCTCTTCTCGCTCTCTCTCTCTCTCTCTCTCTCTATGTCTCTCTCTTCTCTCTCTCTCTCTCTCTGTCTCTCTCTCTCTCTCTCTCTCTCTCTCTCTCTCTCTCTCTCTCTCTCTCTCTCTCTCTCTGTCTCTCTCTGCTCTCTCTTCTCTCTCTCTCTTCTCTCTCTCTCTCTCTCTCTCTCTCTCTCTCTCTCTCTCTCTCTCTCTCTCTCACTCTCGTTCTTTCCCTTTCTGTTTACCTCTCTTTCCCCTCTCTCTCTTTCTTACTATTTCTGTTTACCTCTTTCTCTTTCGCTCTGACTCTTCCACTCACTTCGCTCTCACTTTTATCTCTGATCTCCTTCCTCAGTCTCGCTCCCTCTCTCCTCTCTCTCCTCCTCTCTGATCCTTCCCTTCATTGATCTTCTTCCTCAGTCTCCCTCCCTCCCTCCCTCTCACCCTCTCCTCAGTCTCCCTCCCTCTTTCCCCAGTGTCTCATCTTCCTCTTTTTCCTCCCTCCCTCCTCTTCTCCACCTCTCGCTCTCTCTCCTTCCTTCTCTCCTCTTCTCCCTTCCTCCATCCCCCCTCCTCTCTCTCTCCTCCATCCCTCCCTCCTCTCTCCAGATCGGACCACTCTCAGATAGAGCTATTTCAGCCTCCTAATGCTTTTCATTACAATTGACCCAGTGTCCATAGTCTAGGAGAGTTGTCATGGCAATCAATGTTCAGTTTTGTTCAGGTTTGTCGCTTTGGCTCAATAACTTTTCTCAGGCACAGAAAGAAGGTCTATTAGAACACATTTGAGATGGCTCTTTCTTATATTTCCTGTGAACGGGCAACATGACACAATCAAACCAACCGTCTGAATAGTCCACCAATATTACCAACCCTGAACATCTGTTACTCCACTCCAGGCTGAAACTATTGTCATATCTGTATTATAGGAGGTTAATGTGCATAGATTTTAATTTACGAGAGAGTCTAGTTCTACCTTCACACACATGTGGAGCGCTCGGCTCCACTCTCCTCCTCCCCCTCACTCCTATCCCCTCATCTCATCTCATCTCGCCCTCTCTCTCTCTCTCTCTCTCTCTCTCTCTCTCATTTTCTCTCTCTCTCTCTTTCTCTCTCTCTCTCTCTCTCTCTCCTCTTCTCCCTCCCTCAAAAAACACACCCACACACACACAAGCACACATTCACACCCACACACACACACACACCCCACCCACAAGGACACATGCACACCCACACACACACAAGCACACACACACCCCCACACACACAAGGACACATACACATACACACCCACACACACACACAAGCACATATACACACAACAACCCTCTAGAAGAAAATCCTCCACTCAACAAACCCCTCTCCATGAATCCTCCATGCAGCCATCATAACCCCATAACAGTTTTGGAACGACACAGTAACATACTGTAACACAAACACATCTGTATATGTATGTGTGTTATTTTACTGCTCTAGGGATATAATTATTGTTTGGATAACCTTATTTACTATTATGTATTGATTTCTACCATAAAATGTTTACACTCTTTATGTTGTGGCAGAGAACAACAGAAGAATAATTATCACTGAATTACCATGGTGAATTAGTGTAATGTTAGTTTATGTGTCAGTTAATCCCATAAGGGTTGGGTTGCTAATTGGCTATTTGACACAAAAATACAATTTGAAATCATTCATTCATTCACTGTAACACACTGAAACACTGTCTCAAACAGTACCACACTATCACTCAAACAGTATTTGGTAATACTGTAAACCCCGGGATGGTACAGAAACTCTATGATGGTATGAAGATTTGTGTACGGCCTAACTCTAGTAGATGTATCTGTTAAGTGTATTCCTGATGGGTACAATAGATGTATGTGTTAGGTGTATTCCTGATGGGTACAATAGATGTATCTGTTAGGTGTATTCCTGAGCAGTAGCACATCTACTATGTTAAATGGCTGACCACTATAAATGAGAGAAATTCAAGTTTTAATGGGTCTTTCAATGTGCTGGTGTGTTGCTTTACGACTCCGCCTCTATCGTTATCATTATCGTGTGTTGCTTTACGACTCCGCCTCTATCGTTATCATTATCGTGTGTTGCTGTACGACTCCGCCTCTATCGTTATCATTATCGTGTGTTGCTTTACCACTCCGCTTCTATCGTTATCATTATCGTGTGTTGCTTTACGACTCCGCCTCTCTCGTTATCGTGTGTTGCTTTACGACTCCGCCTCTATCGTTATCGTGTGTTGCTTTACGACTCCGCCTCTATCGTTATCATTATCGTGTGTTGCTTTACGACTCCGCCTCTATCATTATCATTATCGTGTGTTTCTTTACGACTCCGCCTCTATCGTTATCATTATCGTGTGTTGCTTTACCACTCCGCCTCTATCGTTATCATTATCGTGTGTTGCTTTACGACTCCGCCTCTATCGTTATCATTATCGTGTGTTGCTTTACGACTCCGCCTCTATCGTTATCGTGTGTTGCTTTATGACTCCGCCTCTACCGTTATCATTATCGTGTGTTGCTTTACGACTCCGCCACTATCGTTATCATTATCGTGTGTTGCTTTATGACTCCGCCTCTATCGTTATCATTATCGTGTGTTGCTTTACGACTCCGCCACTATCGTTATCATTATCGTGTGTTGCTTTACGACTCCGCCTCTATCGGTATCATTATCGTGTGTTGCTTTACGACTCCGCCACTATCGTTATCATTATCGTGTGTTGCTTTATGACTCCGCCACTATCGTTATCATTATCGTGTGTTGCTTCCTCCACTACCGGAAGATAACACTTCCGTGTAGACTGGCCTCTCAGACCAGGAGTTATCATTGCTGTGTAGACTGGCCTCTCAGACCAGGAGTTATCATTGCTGTGTAGACTGGCCTCTCAGACCAGGAGTTATCATTGCTGTGTAGACTGGCCTCTCAGACCAGGAGTTATCATTGCTGTGTAGACTGGCCTCTCAGACCAGGAGTTATCATTGCTGTGTAGACTGACCTCTCAGACCAGGAGTTATCATTGCTGTGTAGACTGGCCTCTCAGAACAGGAGTTGTCATTGCTGTGTAGACTGGCCTCCTCAGACCAGGAGTTATCACTGCTGTGTAGACTGGCCTCCTCAGACCAGGAGTTATCATTGCTGTGTAGACTGGCCTCCTCAGACCAGGAGTTATCACTGCTGTGTAGACTGGCCTCCTCAGACCAGGAGTTATCATTGCTGTGTAGACTGGCCTCCTCAGACCAGGAGTTATCACTGCTGTGTAGACTGGTCTCTCAGAGTAAAAGTTCTAATAGTTGTGAATGTGTTTCTATTCATTAGTTACTGTTAGTGTGTGTGTGTGTGTGTGTGTGTGTGTGTGTGTGTGTGTGTGTGTGTGTGTGTGTGTGTGTGTGTGTGTGTGTGTGTGTGTGTGTGTGTGTGTGTGTGTGTGTGTGTGTGTGTGTGTGTGTGTGTGTGTGTGTGTGTGTGTGTGTGTGCAAGCGTGCGTGTGGGTGGGTATGTGTGTTCTGGTTTGTTAACGATCATCTGGTTCCGGAGGTCTCTGGGTGTAGATTGCTGCGTCAGCCTTTAGTTTGCTTGTTAAGTGGCTCTGAATAAGTGATTATATATATGTAAAGATAAGGAGATGGAGGGATGGAGGGATTAAGAGATGGAGGGATAGACAGAGAGGGAGAGATGGAGAGAGGGACAGGTAGCGGGATGGACAGATGGAGAGATGGAGGGATAGATAGAGAGAGGGAAAGACAGAGGAATAGATGGGGAGATGGCGAGATAGACGGAGAGAGGGAGAGACGGAGAGATAGATGGATAGATGGAGAGATGGAGAGATAGATAGAGAAAGGGAAAGACAGAGAGATAGATGGAGAGATGCAAAGATAGATGGAGAGAGGGAGAGACGGAGAGATAGATGGAGAGATAGATGGAGGGATAGATGGAGAGATGGAGAGATAGATGGAGAGATGGCGAGGAAGGAGGTGGGTGTTGGTGTGGGGTGGAGTGGAGTGGGTGTTGGTGTGGGGTGGAGTGTGTGTTGGTGTGGGGTGGAGTGGGTGAAGGCGTGGCTGGAGCATGCAGAAAGTGTGGACTGAGATACTTTAGAAAGTTTCCAGCGATTTATAAAGACATAAAGACAAAATCTGGACCCCTACAAATCAGCTGGGCTAGACAATCTGGACCCTCTCTTTCTAAAATGATCTGCCGAAATTGTTGCAACCCCCATTACTAGCCTGTTCAACCTCTCTTTTGTATCGTCTGAGATCTCTAAAGATTGGAAAGCTGCCGCAGTGATCCCCCTCTTCAAAGGGGGAGACACTCTAGACCCAAACTGTTACAGACCTATATCTATCATACCCTGCCTTTCTAAAGTCTTCGAAAGCCAAGTTATCAAACAGATCACCGACCATTTCGAATCCCACTTTACCTTCTCCACTTTGCAATCTGGTTTCCAAGCTGGTCATGAATGCACCTCAGCCACGCTCAAGGTCCTAAATGATATCATAAGCGCCATCGATAAAATACAATACTGTACAGCCGTCTTCATCAACCTGGCCAAGGCTTTCAATCACCGCATTCTTATCGGCAGACTCAACAGCCTTGGTTTTCTCAAATGACTGCCTCACCTGGTTCACCAACTACTTCTCCGATAGAGTTCAGTGTGTCAAATCGGAGGGCCTGTTGTCCAGACCTCTGGCAGTCTCTATGGGGGTGCCACAGGGTTCAATTCTCGGGCCGACTCTGTTCTCTGTATATATCAATGATGTTGCTCTTGCTGCTGGTGATTCTCTGATCCAACTCTACACAGACGAGATCATTCTGTATACCTCTGGCCCTTCTTTGGACACTGTGTTAATTAACAAACCTCCAGACAAGCTTCAATGCCATACAACACTCATTCCGTGGCCACCAACTTCTCTTAAATACAAGTATAACTAAATGCATGCTCTTCAACCGATCGCTACCTGCACCTACCCGCCTGTCCAGCATCACTACTCTGGACGGTTCTGACTTAGAATACGTGGACAACTACAAAAACCTATTGTGTCTGTCACGTAGAGTAGGCCAGAAGGCTAAACTGGATAACCTAACCTCTATCAAAATAAAAAGATGGCGGAGCCGCAAAAGTTCTTCTGTGCAAAGGTGTTTATTTACAGGTGATTCCGGAACAAAAAACAACAGTACTGCCATCAATGTCTACCTTATGGGACAGCTTACAAACAATGCTGCCCCATCCACTGCTCAATCCAAAAATGCCTCCCCTAACTGAAAGAGAGGCTCCTTTTGTAGGGCTAGCCCCTCCCCTCAGAACAATTAACCCTAATTAATTAATCAATTAACAATACAAACCTACATTTTACATGAACTAAACATACTAAAGGATATACATTGCAACACGGTTTTAAACAATATCACAACATAACATTTACAACATTACATCACTACTGACAATATCTTTCAATATGCCCATATGCATTAATGAGCCATTTGGGACAGGCACTATAAAGCCAACCCAATTCCCTTAGCTCGGGTCCTTTTCCAGCATACCCGGAAGCTACAGAGATGGAGAGAGAGGAACAGAACAAACAAACAATGCGCTCATCCACAACATTGATAAGTATAATAATTATTGTATCTCTCAAATATGAACATTGACAAGTGTGAAATGCATGCACCAAGACAGAAGTTAATTTGTGTGTCGACCCACATTGTTAACTTATCTTATAATGGCGCAGGGAGGAGTGATGAATATGTGTGTGCGTTAAAGAACCAAATGCTGCCCGCGGCCAGTGACGGACTTCTACGTCACAGACTGTAAACTCTTCTTCCAGACTCACATTAAGCATCTCCAATCCAAAATTAAATCTAGAATCGGCTTCCTATATCGCTACAAAGCATCCTTCGCTCATGCTGCCAAACATACCCTCGTAAAACTGACTATACTACCGATCCTTGACTTCGAAGATGTCATTTACAAAATAGCCGCCAACACTCTACTCAGCAAATTTGATGTAGTCTATCACAGTGCCATCCGTTTTATCATCAAAGCCCCATATACTACCTACCACTGCGACCTGTTTGTTCTCGTTGGCTGGCCCTCGCTTCATATTCGTCGACAAACCCACTGGCTCCAGGTCATCTATAAGTAGGCCAAGCCTTGCCTTATTTCAGCTCACTGGTCACAATAGCAGCATCCACACGCATCACGCACTCCTGCAAGTATATTGCACTGGTCATCCCTAAAGCCAACTCCTCCTTTGGCCGCCTTTTCTTCCAGTTCTCTGCTGCCAACAACTGGAACAAATTCCAGTCTTTGGCAGAAAAAAATCACTGAATCACTGAATCATTGGCAAAAATCACTGAAGCTGGAGTTTTATATCTTCCTCACTAACGTTAAACATCAGCTGTCAGAGCAGCTTACCGATAGTTGCACCTGTACACAGCCCACCTGTAAATAGCCCACCCAACTTCCCCATATTGTCATTTATTTGTTTTGCTCCTTTGCACCTCAGTATCTCTACTTGCACATTCATCTTCTGCATATCTCTCACTCCAGTGTTTAATTGCTAAACACTGGAGTGAAATTATTTTGCCACTATGGCCTATTTATTGCCTAATCTTACTACATTTGTACACACTGTATATAGATGTTTCTATTGTGTTATTGACTGTGTGTTTGTTTATGTGTAACTCTGTGTTGTTGTTTGTGTCGCACTGCTTTCCTTTATCTTGGCCAGGTTGCAGTTGTAAATGAGAACTCGTTCTCAACTGGCCGACCTGGTTAAATAAAGGGGAAATTAAAATTAAAACATTGGGGGTCAGTTACTGGTTGGGGTTCTGATGAGGATGTAGAACGTATGGAGAGAAGTGGAGTTAGTCAGCTTGGGTTCGGAGTCTGTGTGTGTGTGTGTGTGTGTGCGTCCGTGTTCGTGTGTGTGTGTGTGCATGCGTGTTCGTGTGTGTGTGTGCGTGCGTGATTGTGTGTGTGTGTGTATGTGTGTGTATGTGTGCGTGATCGTGTGTGTGTTCGGGTGTGTGTCTGTGTGTGTGCGTGATCGTGTGTGTGTGTGTTCGTGTGTGTGTGTGTGTGTGTGTGTGTATGTGTGTGCATGCATGTTTGTGTGTGTGTGTGTGCTTGCGTATTCGTATTTGTGTGTGTGTGCATGCGTGTCCGTGTGTCCGTGTGTGTGTGTGTGTGCGTGTGTGTGCATGCGTGTGCGTGTGTGTGTGTACGTATGTGTGTGCATCCGTGTTTGTGTGTGTGTGTATGTGTGTGCATGCGTGTTTGTGTTCATGTGTATGTGTGTGCATGCGTGTTCGTGTGTGTGTGTGCGTGTGTGTGTATGTGTGTGTATTTGTGTGTGTGTGTGGTGTGTGTGTGCGTGTGCGTGTGTGTGTGTGTGTGTGTGTGTGTGTGTGTGTGTGTGTGTGTGTGTGTGTGTGTGTGTGTGTGTGTGTGTGTGTGTGTGTGTGTGTGTGTGTGTGAAGGTGCTGGTGGGTTGGACATAGTGAAGGAGTGTTGGGGAGGGACTGCAGAACTGTCATGCTGCATAGAGATGTCTCAAGCAAAACCGAAGCAGCACTGCTCTCTTGACTCAATGGGTTAAGAGGAGCACAAGCACACAAATAACACAGGAAGATGACTGATTAGATATAACCTAAATTAATATTTGAGTAAACTCTGTATCTGTCCCTGTTGGACCCAAGTGTTCTATGGAGCAGATTCATAAAAGTTAGACTTTATTTGAGACTGACAGGAATTTATCTCATTCTACATGGCCTACTCTCTGCTCTGCTTATTTCACCTTTATGCTCTGAACTAGAGGAGCAGGAGGAAGAGGAGGAGGAAGAGGTCGAGGAGGAGGATGGAGGAGGGGGAGGGAGGAAGAGGAGAAGGAGGAGGAGTAGGAGGAAGAGGGGGATGAGGAAGAAGACGAGGAGGACGAGGAGGAGGGGGAGGTTTTGAACCTTGAGTCCTTCGTTGTGTCTGGTATGCCATTGCTGATCCAGCATTTTTGTTTCTCTGCTGATCTGATGAATCCTCTTCTCTATTAAGTGCTAATGTGGGCATAGAGAGCAGTGCCTCTGTCAGCCTTTCCTTCCTCAATACCTCCCCCTCACAATCCCCTAGATGAGATCTCTCCCTCTCGCTCATCTTCTCTCTCTCCCTGCCGCTCTCTTTCTCTCATCCTCTCTCTCTCTCTCTCTCTCTCTCTCTCTCTCTCTCTCTCTCTCTCCGTCTCTCTCTCTTATCTCCTCTCTCTCTCTCTCTCTCTCTCTCTCTCTCTCTCTCTCTCTCTCTCTCTCTCTCTCTCTCTCTCTCTCTCTCTCTCTCTCTCTCTCTCTCTCTCACTCTGTCATCTTCCCCCACCCTCTCTCTGTTTCTCGCCTGTCTCTCCTCTCTGTCGATATGCCTTTGAGTGAGGTATATAACCCTGATGTGTTACAGGAGTACTGTACTACTATGGCAGATCCTGTAAAACAACACATTTTACTGCACCTATCTGATGTATCTGATTTTAGTTTTTTTTTAGGGTGCTAATGCCACATCGTCACATTCTTGTATCATTGTTTCCCTAACTTTTCATAGTCTCACACACCTACTTGGAACTACCAACGTGATAGGGGTATGTCTACTGTTCACATACACACACACATACACACACACACACAAACATTTCTAAGAAATAAGCTTTTTGTGCGTATGGAACATTTCAGGGATCTTTTATTTCAGCTCATGAAACACTTGACATGTTGTGTTTCTACGTTGTTTATATATCTACAGTACCTGTCAAAAGTTTGGACACACCTACTAATTGAAATATTTATTTGTACTATTTTCTACATTGTAAAATAATAGTGAAGACACCAAACTATGAAATAACACATATGGAATCATGTAGTAACCAAAACAGTGTTAAATAAATCAAAATATATTTTAGATGTTAGATTCTTCAAAGTAGCAACCTTTTGCCTTGATGACAGCTTTGCACACTGTTCTGCTTCTCTTTCCCATTTCCTGAAATCCTCCCAATCTATCCTACTCACACACTCAAAAACAAAAATGAACAACAATATTTGATTAGGAACGTCTTCCTTTTCTTAGAATTGGTTCATTGTGATATAAAACAAAATAGGCACTTCTTGTTCTGACAAACATGTTTTGACTTATCTGTGTAACACATCATTTTGTTCCCGTACAGGGGTCCCCCCGTTGCTAGGGCAACTCCAGTCCCCCAGGCACTGATTGTTGTCACACAGTTTCTCCATCCTTAACAAACACAGCTGAATAATCAAATTGCATTTTTATCTGAAGATCATGATTAGGTCATTATTGGAGTCAGGTGTGTTAGCTGTGGATGGGGTACTAACTGTGACACCTATCAGGCCCCTGAGGACTGTAATTACCCACCCCTGCCCTATACAGACCACTATATATGTCTAATACTGATATCTGCCTACACTTCAATCATAGCCCACTACTCTTCTTCTCCGTTGATCAAATTGTGCCCTTCCATGGTAATGCTCTAATCTGCAACTATATGGTCTACCTTCTACCTCAGGACCTCTTCCTGGTATCACATAGCTCATCTGCCGATGACAAACCAGGGCATATCATGTCACTAAGACAAGGTCGTCTTCACACACAGTGAAAAACATTAGAGTCTTCTATCACTAAGACAAGATCTAAGACAAGATCTATATTTTAATGTGCACTTTAGTTATCCTTAAAGAAAGTCATTATCACACTTAATTTTCTTGTTATATCTGTTCACTGACGCTCCCTGGTGGGTCCGAGGCGGGTCCCTTCTGCTCCACAGAGTGTGGTTTCCTCGAGCCATGTCTAAAGCAGCCCCCTGCACACAGTTAACCTTGGTGTCCCCGGGAACGATCACCAATAGAAATTAGCCATCCCATCCTCGTCGTCAAGAATTGTCTTGAAAATTCGAATCCAAAAGGAAGAGATTCTTCAAAGGAACTTTTTGTAATATAAGAATTGCAATTTTGGAGTGGTTGACAATCACTCAAAAGGTGCAGTCAGGAGCCCAACAAACAGGAGTTGGGTCTCAGCTTTTCTAACCTTTGTCTACGTGGCAGGTTAACAGGTGTGTGAGATCACGGTAGGAACATAGTGCACAAACAAGTGATAACGACAGTTTTGTTACTAATTTCTGTTGATAGAATAGTCGTTGATGATCACGCCAGCCTCTGTTCTATTCATATCTCCCACACAGCTGTGCCCTTGAAAGATAGGAAAAGAACAGGACAAGAAACTGGTCACTCTCAGACGGCCCTTTGTCTCTGGCCGTGTGACTAAGACGAATAGAGGCAGAGTAAAAAAAAACAGCTTCTTCATACATCACCTTGAAACAGACAGTGGACATTTACAGGCTTAAGGCTCATATAAGGCATGGTCATAACATAGTTTATCATTTTCCACCATATTCCAACTGTGTGTGTGTGTGTGCGTTTGCGCGCGTGTGCGCGTGCGTGCGTGCGTGTGTGTGTGTGTGTGTGTGTGTGTGTGTGTGCGTGCGTGTGTGTGTGTGTGTGCGTGCGTGTGTGTGTGTGTGTGTGTGTGTGTGTGTGTGCGTTTGCGTGCGTGCGTGTGCGTGTGTGTGTGTGCGTGTGTGCGTGTGTGCGTGTGTGTGTGTGTGTGTGGACCATTACAATGTCCCTCAGGGAGCCCCTCAGGGAGCAGTGTTGCAGTAGAACTGCTGACGGGCCCTCTGACAGCCTGGGAGCATTAAGCACAGGGGCTCCCACTGCCCAGCGCAGGGGCTCACTCAGCCATGACGGCGTCATCCCTTTTAATAAGGCTCTATATCTCTAAATTCAATTTCATTTTAAGGGATTTTTTGACATGGGAAACATACTGTATGTTTATATTGCCAAAGAAGGTGAAATAGATCATAAACAAAAGTGAAATAAACAATCACAAATGATAAGTAAACATTACTCTCACAAAAGTTTCAAAAATAATAGAGACATTTGAAATCTCTCTCTCTCTCGCTCTCTCTCTCTCTCTCTTTCTCTCTCCCTCTCTCTCTCTTTACAGCACTATATCTCTTTCTCTCCTAATCTTTCTCCCTCTCTCTCTCCCTCCCAGTCTCTCTTAATCTCTCTCTGCCTCTCCTCCAAACTCTCTCTCTCCTATGCGACACGGTGTGCTGCGGTGCGGAACCCTAATTGGTTATCTTAACCTTCAGAGCCCAATGAGCAGCCTGCTGGCTGTAATGAAGGCTCAGGATTCACAGTCAGGTAATAAAACGGACTTATAAAGAGGGGAAGGTTATAAAACAGAGGAGCCTTATCCTCTTAAATGTAAAGTCCCATATTTGGGGAACCTAATAGATTGTTTTATTCAATTCAGCCTGGTATGAGAATGGTAGCCCCTATCTGCAAAAGCAGGGTGTCTGCCGAAAGCTGAGTATCTTGGCTATTTATCTGTGCCTTAAAATCTTTGGTTTGACTTACTACCATATATGGGCATGATAATGTACAAGGGCAGGCCGAGCCGATGACCTAATTTCAAGGCGCAGAGAAGCGAGATCAGTGAGGTTTTGAGAGAAAAGGGTGGCGGAGGCGGATAATGAAGTGGATTCTGAATCTAATGGCATTAGAATCAAAGAGAATTGGAATATTGTCCAAAAAAACAGAGCAATGTAGAGTACAGTGATGTGAATGACCCTTCGTATCTTGTAGGAGTACGGTTTGTTAATGAAGAGCAGCTGATCGAATTACCAATCTTGAGGAGTCCATTTCAGATATTCAAACTGGTGTATGGAGTGTTGGGTAGAGTGAAGGCTGTGAGGGCTGTGAGGGCTGTGAGGGCTGTCAGGGCTGTGAGGGCTGTGAGGGCTGTCAAGGCTGTGAGGGCTGTGAGGTCTGTCAGGGCTGTGAGGGCTGTGAGGGCTTTTTTGTGCTTCTTCAGCTCAGAAGGAACGTGTGTTGCGTCTCAGGAACCCCTCAAGGGGGTTATATCTGGCGTCTCGTTGGAAGTGGAAGCTGAAGTGATTGATGCACGTCGGATGAAACGTGATGAATAAGTGAAGAGTCTATCTGTTCTTTAGTTGTTTTTTTTTATATGGAGTCTCTCCCTACTCCAGTGCAGTTAGGGTATATTAACTACAAAGTCAGAGCATTTATCCCAAGACCAATGCAGTGGCATCATTGTAAAGCTTTTGGTCATGTGTCAAGTTTTTTACAGAATGGTGAAGCCGAGATGTCCAAGTTTAGTGGAAAAGGTCATATCGTGTGTTTTAAAAGTGATGAAAATGTGACATGTTGTAATTGTGGTGGGAACCATGAAGCCACGTCTTCCTAATGACCCACAAGGGTGAAAGAGGTGGCCAAAGTCAAGGCTGTACAGAGCATTTCATGTGCAGCACCTGTGAAAAGGGTTGAGGGTTTGAATAGTGCACCGGAAGATTCCATGGTGCTGGATAGGCCTTTCCCCGCAGGCTGCAGGCGTTGCCTTTCACCAGCAGGATCCTGACATTTTAAAGGTTAAGAAGGTGGACTTTGTGGCCTTTATAGCTGTGGTAATTAATGGCACTGCCATGGTGGAGAGAAGGTCCAGGAAGATAGAAATCATAGTGGATGCGGCAGAGCGGTTCCTGGGGATGAAAGATTTCTCGGTGAAGGAGTCACATGGACATTACATAGTACCTGCAAAACACCAGTCTCAACATCAGAGGTGAAGAGGCGACTCCGGGATGCTGGCTTTCTAGGCAGAGTTGCAATGATAAAACCATATCTCAGACTGGCTAATAAAAATAAAAGATTAAAATGGGCAAAATAACACAGACACTGGACAGAGATATGGCTTTTTCTTTGCAACTCTGCCTAGAAAACCAGCATCCTGGAGTCACCTCTTCACCGCTGATGTTGAGACTGGTGTTTTGCAGGTACTATTTCATGAAGCTGCCAGTTGAGGACTTGTGAGGTGTCTGTTTCTAAAACTAGACACTCTAATGTACTTGTCATCTTGCTCAGTTGTGCACTGGGGCCTCCCACTCCCCTTTCTATTCTAGTTAGGGCCAGTTTGCACTGTTCTGTGAAGGGAGTAGTACACAGCGTTGTACCAGATCTTCAGTTTCTTGGCAATTTCTCGCATGGAATAGCCTTCATTTCTCAGAACAAAGAATCAGAAGCAAGGTATTTGTTTCTGGCCATTTTGAGCATTTAATCAAACCCACAAATGCTGATGCTCCAGATACTCAACTAGTCTAAAGAAGGCCAGTTTTATTGCTGTGCTAACATAATTGCAAAAGGGTTTTCTAATGATCAATTAGCCTTTTAAATGATAAACTTGGATTAGCTAACACAACGTGCCATTGAAACACAGGAGGAATGGTTGCTTATAATGGGCCTCTGTACGCCTATGTAGATATTCCATTAAAAATCAGCTGTTTCCATCTACAATAGTCATTTACAACATTAACAATGTCTACACTGTATTTCTGATTAATTTGTTATTTTAATGGACAAAAATGTGCATTTCTTTCAAAAACTAGGACATTCCTAAGTGACCCCAAACCTTTGAACGGTAGTGTACATAAAAATAAATATATATATATATACATGAAAAAATGTGGCCTTATACAAAGAACAACAGATAGTCACCCCCCCCCCCCCCAGATCGTCTCCATATATACTTCCAACAATGTTTTCAACTGCTACCGGGGGGACCTTCTGTCACACCCTGACCTGAGTATTCTTTGTTTTCTTTATTGTTTTGGTTAGGTCAGGGTGTGACATGGGTAATGTATGTGTTTGGTACTGTCTAGGGGTTTTGTAGGTTTATGGGGTTGTTTATCATCTAGGTGTTTATATATGTCTATGGTTGCCTAGATTGGTTCTCAATTAGAGGCAGGTGTTTATCGTTGTCTCTGATTGGGAACCATATTTAGGCAGCCATCTTTTTTGGGGTATTTTGTGGGTTATTGTCTATGTCTAGTTGCCTGTGTCTGCACGTTTATAGTATAGCTTCACGTTGTTTAAGTGTTCTTCGTCTTATTAAAGATGTATTCATATCACGCTGCGCCTTGGTCTCCTCAATACGACGAACGTGACACCTTCAGTCGAGGTGTCGTACTACTGTTCTGACGCTATTAGCCGGCTCATCACTCATGCAGCTTGCGTACCGCTATGGTGCTCCATGTCCTTTCATACCGCTCTGTGTTTACACTCACAGGGGAAAACTCCAGCTCCAAATTTGCTCCATTCATTAAATTCACAATTTAACCGACACTCATCTATTTTTTGTGACTACCTGGATCTACCAATAGTATTGCAACCGAACCATATGGATTTTAAATGAAAAGTATTTGAATAAACATAATTTCAAATATGCTACATCTCCTATTAAATAGCATATAGGGTAGTAGGGGGTAACTGGCTCCCTGAGGCAACTGCCCTCTCTTCACCTGTAATTCACATAGAGACCACAAGAGGTCACAATTATTTTTCCAATACTTGCTGTCACTGTTTTTGCTGACCAAAAAATGTCCTCTGTGTCGTCACAACTTTTGGAGGTATTAAAACAAATGGATTTAGTGGTAAGTTGATGTTTTTAAATGTTGAAGAAGTTGTAGATCCAGTAATCCACTTGTTTAGAGAGAAGAATGTAGATCCTTTTTTTGTTGGATGAGTGTTTTGGTGTGTTGTGGGCAACTCGCGACACAGGTGGATTGAGATGCACACACCTGTACATTATGCAGCCCAGGTTACAGCGAGTGTGTTGGTGGTTCAGAGTTGTCCTCCTCACTGTCAGCCCTCCTCTCAGTCAGCCAGTCAGCACAGCTAAGCAGACTAGAGCACACTGCCTCGTCAGCCCCTGACCTGCTATAAAATGCTTGCTTTTTCTCTCACACACACACACACACACACACACACACACACACACACACACACACACACACACACACACACACACACACACACACACACACACACACACACACACACACACACACATACACACTCTCACACACACAAGTGCACACATACACACTCTCACACACACAAGTGCACACATACACACTCTCACACACACACACACACACACACACACACATTGCCGTGGCTTTAAAACGCACCGTCATCACAGGGACAGGTCCTGAGAGCTGTTAATGCCGAGGTCCCGTTTCCCTTTATAACCTCCTCAGAAGACCCTGGTCTGTGTCCCAAATGGCGCCCTATTCCCTTCCGCACTACTTTGACTAGGGCCCACTAAGTTCTGGTCAAAAGTGGTGCACTCTTTAGGGAATAGGGTGCCATTTGGGACATCCTAATAACTCTCTGGCCCGGGTGGTGAAAGTCCAAAAAACTGCCTAGTCCTCCTTTCTCAGGTAGAATATCTCTCTTATGTCCTTCACCTCTCCACCATTCCTCTCTTTCTCCTCATCCATCTAGCTAGACATCCCTTTTTCTCTCCGACCCTCCCTCCTTCTCAAATCAAATCAAATGTATTTATAAAGCCCTTCTTACATCAGCTGATATTTCAAAGTGCTGTACAGAAACCCAACCTAAAACCCCAAACAGCAAGCAATGCAGGTGTAGAAGCACGGTGGCTAGGAAAAACCCCCTACAAAGGCCAAAACCTAGGAAGAAACCTAGAGAGGAACCAGGCTATGAGGGGTGGCCAGTCCTCTTCTGACTGTGCTGGGTGGAGATTATAACAGAACATGGCCAAGATGTTCAAATGTTCTTCCCCCTCCTCTCTACCTTCCTCCCTGCAGCCTGGCCTAAGCGCCATAGGAAACAGACTTTACGTGTTTCTGAGCACCTCCAAGATGTATGATACCTACTAATGGTCTATTTCCTTTAGACAGAAACTAAAGTTGGGCGGTTGGTTAGGGAGGATGGGTGGGTGTAATCTGTGACAGTCTAGCAATCCAAAGGTTGCATGTTCGAGTTGCGTCTAATATAATCTTAATTAACCCACTTCACCTTACCTGCTACGTAAATTCACCTAATATTTGTTGTTTTAGTAAATTATCTCTCATTCTCCTTTGTTGTCACAGCGCCACAAGCAACCTGGTCTCAGATAAAGGCATGCAATACTATATGTTATTCTACAGATGTAGGATCTTAATTCGAACCAGTTTGCAAATCAGGAAAATAAACCTGCAGCAACATGAAAGGTGAATTATTATGTGAATTATAATTAATGGATATTTTATGTACGGGTTGATACATTGTTCTTCAGGGCAAATCAAATCTAACATTTTAAAGTGGAAATTAAACACTTTAGAAGCCATTTTTAAACCTTGAATACCCTGCAACAAAAGATAAACATTTTTACTTTCTTCTCCTCCTTCTCCACCCTCCTCCTTCTCCACCCTCCTCCTTCTCCACCCTCCTCCTTCTCCACCCTCCTCCTTCTCCACCCTCCTCCTTCTCCACCCTCCTCCTTCTCCACCCTCCTCCTGTTTCTCATTCTCCACCCTCCTCCTTCTCCACCCTCCTCCTGTTTCTCATTCTCCACCCTCCTCCTGTTTCTCATTCTCCACCCTCCTCCTTCTCCACCCTCCTCCTTCTCCACCCTCCTCCTGTTTCTCATTCTCCACCCTCCTCCTTCTCCACCCTCCTCCTGTTTCTCATTCTCCACCCTCCTCCTTCTCCACCCTCCTCCTGTTTCTCATTCTCCACCCTCCTCCTTCTCCACCCTCCTCCTGTTTCTCATTCTCCACCCTCCTCCTTCTCCACCCTCCTACGAAATGTATTTATAAAGCCCTTATTACATCTCCACCCCTCCCCTTCCTCCTCATTCTCCACACCCTCCTCCTGTTTCTCATTCTCCACCCCTCCTTCTCCACCCCTCCCCCTCCTCCCCATTCCCCACACCCTCCTCCTGTTTCTCATTCTCCACCCCTCCTTCTCCACCCCTCCCCATCCTCCTGTTTCTCATTCTCCACCCCTCCTTCTCCACCCCTCCCCCTCCTCCTCATTCTCCACACCCTCCTCCTGTTTCTCCTTCTCCACCCCTCCCCCTCCTCCTCATTCTCCACACGCTCCTCCTGTTTCTCATTCTCCACCCCTCCTTCTCCACCCCTCCCCCTCCTCCTCATTCTCCACACGCTCCTCCTGTTCCTCATTCTCCACCCCCTCCTCCTGTTCCTCATTCTCCACACCTTCCTCCTGTTCCTCATTCTCCACCCCCTCCTCCACCCCCCTCCTCCTTCTCCTTCTTCTTCAGGCAGTTGGTGCATACTAGCAACACGCATCACCACCAAACCAGACAGGTAAATCCAAGGCAGCTAAGACAACCCAAGCCAATGACATATCGCCTTTAAATCTACAGTTGTATATAGAGCCATGGCTGAATGAAACTCTTTTACGAATCCATATTTCTCAGGCAAAAAGTACATTTACCTTCAAGAAAAAAATAAAAGAACATCTAATGCGAATGACCACCAAAGCATCAACTGAATGGTAAATGTGTTTAATTGTGTTTCCTGTCAGGAATTTTTAAATGTCTGTATTGTCTACTTGTTGCATGTTTGTAAAGTCTTGATTTGCAATTGTTTGTTTTGTCTTACTAATTGGTGTTGGACCCCAGGAAGATGAGCTAACGTTACGGCTTTAGCTAATGGGGATCCCCCCAAAAAATCACAAATTCTCCTTCTCCACCACTCCTTCTCCACCCCTCTCCGTCCTCTTCCTCTTCTCCATCCCCTCCTCCTCCTCCTCCTCCTCCTTCTCCACCCCTCTCTGTCCTCCTCCTTCTCCACCTCCTCCTCCTTCTCTACCTCTTCCTCCTCCTTCGCTACCTCCTTCTCTACCTCCTTCTCTACCTCCTCCTCCTCCTTCTCCACCCCTCCTCCTCCTCCTTCTCCACCTCCTCCTTCTCTACCCCCTTCTCCTTCTTCTCCACCTCCTTCATCTCTACCGCCTCCTCCCACTCCTCCTTCTCCTCCCCCCTCCTTCTTCTCCACCTCCTCCATCTCTACCCCCTCCTCCCCTTCTCCTTCTTCTCCACCTCCTCCTCCTCCTTCTCTACCTATTCCTCCTCCTTCTCTACCTCCTCCTTCTCTACCCCCTCCTCCTCCTTTTCCACCTCCTCCTTCTCCACCCGTCATCATCCTCCTCCTCCTGCTCTTCCTACTCCGCCTCCCCAGACAACCCAGACCACCCTGTGACATGAACCAGATTTGCAGTGGTCAGCAGTACAGAAAGCTGTGGTAGGTTTTGCTACTGATTTCCCTCTGTATTTAGTGTTGTGTTATGGTGAGAGCCTCTCCGCGGTAGGTTTTGCTACTGGTTTCCCTCTGTATTTAGTGTTGTGTTATGGTACGAGCCTCTCCGCGGTAGGTTTTGCTACTGATTTCCCTCTGTATTTAGTGTTGTGTTATGGTACGAGCCTCTCCGCGGTAGGTTTTGCTACTGATTTCCCTCTGTATTTAGTGTTGTGTTATGGTGAGAGCCTCTCCGCGGTAGGTTTTGCTACTGATTTCCCTCTGTATTTAGTGTTGTGTTATGGTGCCAGCCTCTCCGGGGTAGGTTTTGCTACTGGTTTCCCTCTTTATTTAGTGTTATGTTATGGTACGAGCCTCTCCCCGGTAGATTTTGCTACTGATTTCCCTCTGTATTTAGTGTTGTGTTATGGTACGAGCCTCTCCGCGGTAGGTTTTGCTACTGGTTTCCCTCTGTATTTAGTGTTGTGTTATGGTACGAGCCTCTCCGCGGTAGGTTTTGCTACTGGTTTCCCTCTGTATTTAGTGTTGTGTTATGGTACGAGCCTCTCCGCGGTAGGTTTTGCTACTGGTTTCCCTCTGTATTTAGTGTTGTGTTATGGTACGAGCCTCTCCGCGGTAGGTTTTGCTACTGATTTCCCTCTGTATTTAGTGTTGTGTTATGGTACGAGCCTCTCCGCGGTAGGTTTTGCTACTGGTTTCCCTCTGTATTTAGTGTTGTGTCATGGTGCGAGCCTCTCCGCGGTAGGTTTTGCTACTGGTTTCCCTCTGTATTTAGTGTTGTGTTATGGTGCGAGCCTCTCCGCGGTAGGTTTTGCTACTGATTTCCCTCTGTATTTAGTGTTGTGTTATGGTACGAGCCTCTCCGCGGTAGGTTTTGCTACTGGTTTCCCTCTGTATTTAGTGTTGTGTTATGGTGCGAGCCTCTCCGCGGTAGGTTTTGCTACTGATTTCCCTCTGTATTTAGTGTTGTGTTATGGTACGAGCCTCTCCGCGGTAGGTTTTGCTACTGGTTTCCCTCTGTATTTAGTGTTGTGTTATGGTACGAGCCTCTCCCCGGTAGATTTTGCTACTGGTTTCCCTCTGTATTTAGTGTTGTGTTATGGTACGAGCCTCTCCCCGGTAGATTTTGCTATTGATTTCCCTCTGTATTTAGTGTTGTGTTATGGTACGAGCCTCTCCGCGGTAGGTTTTGCTACTGGTTTCCCTCTGTATTTAGTGTTGTGTTATGGTACGAGCCTCTCCGCGGTAGGTTTTGTACTGGTTTCCCTCTGTATTTAGTGTTGTGTTATGGTACGAGCCTCTCCGCGGTAGGTTTTGCTACTGGTTTCCCTCTGTATTTAGTGTTGTGTTATGGTGCGAGCCTCTCCGCGGTAGGTTTTGCTACTGATTTCCCTCTGTATTTAGTGTTGTGTTATGGTACGAGCCTCTCCGCGGTAGGTTTTGCTACTGGTTTCCCTCTGTATTTAGTGTTGTGTTATGGTACGAGCCTCTCCCCGGTAGATTTTGCTACTGGTTTCCCTCTGTATTTAGTGTTGTGTTATGGTACGAGCCTCTCCCCGGTAGATTTTGCTATTGATTTCCCTCTGTATTTAGTGTTGTGTTATGGTACGAGCCTCTCCGCGGTAGGTTTTGCTACTGGTTTCCCTCTGTATTTAGTGTTGTGTTATGGTACGAGCCTCTCCGCGGTAGGTTTTGTACTGGTTTCCCTCTGTATTTAGTGTTGTGTTATGGTACGAGCCTCTCCGCGGTAGGTTTTGCTACTGATTTCCCTCTGTATTTAGTGTTGTGTTATGGTACGAGCCTCTCCGCGGTAGGTTTTGCTACTGATTTCCCTCTGTATTTAGTGTTGTGTTATGGTACGAGCCTCTCCGCGGTAGGTTTTGCTACTGGTTTCCCTCTGTATTTAGTGTTGTGTTATGGTACGAGCCTCTCCGTGGTAGGTTTTGCTACTGGTTTCCCTCTGTATTTAGTGTTGTGTTATGGTACGAGCCTCTCCGCGGTAGGTTTTGCTACTGGTTTCCCTCTGTATTTAGTGTTGTGTTATGGTACGAGCCTCTCCGCGGTAGGTTTTGCTACTGGTTTCCCTCTGTATTTAGTGTTGTGTTATGGTACGAGCCTCTCCGCGGTAGGTTTTGCTACTGGTTTCCCTCTGTATTTAGTGTTGTGTTATGGTGCGAGCCTCTCCGCGGTAGGTTTTGCTACTGGTTTCCCTCTGTATTTAGTGTTGTGTTATGGTGCGAGCCTCTCCGGGGTAGGTTTATTGAGAACAGTAAAAACATTATAGAGAAACTTGCCATTTTAGGACCGTTTTGAATTATTCATAACGTGTGTCTTAAATGGCACTCTATTCCCTATATAGTGCACTACATTTGACCAGAGGCGTAGCTATGTAGGAAATAGTGTGCCATTTTAAGACTGTTTTGAATTATTCATAGTGTAGTTTCAGGCCAGGTAAACACGTTTATTACTATTCCTCAGTGATTCGTAAACTTGTTCTCATCCTTCCCCTCTGGTATCACACTTTATGTTTGTATCCTAAGGGAAGTTTGGGAAAATCTGGTGTCAGCAAAAACACATGCACACACACACACACACACACATACACACACAGACACATACACACACACACACACACACACACACACACACACACACACACACACACACAGACACACAGACACACACACAAACACACTCTGGTTGCTCTCGTGCTGGTCTGATTCAGCTGTGGGCTAGGTGGGGGTGTGGTCTGATTCAGCTGTGGGCTAGGTGGGGGTGTGGTCTGATTCAGCTGTGGGCTAGGTCTTGGTGGGGGTGTGGTCTGATTCAGTTGTGGGCTAGGTCTTATTTTTATTTTTATTTTTTATTTTATTTCACCTTTATTTAACCAGGTAGGCTAGTTGAGAACAAGTTCTCATTTGCAACTGCGACCTGGCCAAGATAAAGCATAGCAGTGTGAACAGACAACACAGAGTTACACATGGAGTAAACAATTAACAAGTCAATAACACAGTAGAAAAAAAGGGGAGTCTATATACATTGTGAGCAAAAGGCATGAGGAGGTAGGCTAATAATTACAATTTTGCAGATTAACACTGGAGTGATAAATGATCAGATGGTCATGTACAGGTAGAGATATTGGTGTGCAAAAGAGCAGAAAAGTAAATAAATAAAAACAGTATGGGGATGAGGTAGGTGAATTGGGTGGGCTATTTACCGATGGACTATGTACAGCTGCAGCGATCGGTTAGCTGCTCAGATAGCAGATGTTTGAAGTTGGTGAGGGAGATAAAAGTGTCCAACTTCAGCGATTTTTGCAATTCGTTCCAGTCACAGGCAGCAGAGAACTGGAACGAAAGGCGGCCAAATGAGGTGTTGGCTTTAGGGATGATCAGTGAGATACACCTGCTGGAGCGCGTGCTACGGATGGGTGTTGCCATCGTGACCAGTGAACTGAGATAATGGCGGAGCTTTACCTAGCATGGACTTGTAGATGACCTGGAGCCAGTGGGTCTGGCGACGAATATGTAGCGAGGGCAAGCCGACTAGAGCATACAAGTCGCAGTGGTGGGTGGTAGAAGGTGCTTTAGTGACAAAACTGATGGCACTGTGATAAACTGCATCCAGTTTGCTTAGTGTTGGTCTGGTTCAGCTGTGGGCTAGGTGGGGGTGTGGTCTGATTCAGCTGTGGGCTAGGTGGGGGTGTGGTCTGATTCAGCTGTGGGCTAGGTGGGGGTGTGGTCTGATTCAGCTGTGGGCTAGGTGGGAGTGTGGTCTGATTCAGCTGTGGGCTAGGTGGGGGTGTGGTCTGATTCAGCTGTGGGCTAGGTGGGGGTGTGGTCTGATTCAGCTGTGGGCTAGGTGGGGGTGTGGTCTGATTCAGCTGTGGGCTAGGTGGGGGTGTGGTCTGATTCAGCTGTGGGCTAGGTGGGGGTGTGGTCTGATTCAGCTGTGGGCTAGGTGGGGGTGTGGCCTGATTCAGCTGTGGGCTAGGTGGGGGTGTGGTCTGATTCAGCTGTGGGCTAGGTGGGGGTGTGGTCTGATTCAGCTGTGGGCTCGGTGTAAAGGGGTGGTGTGTGTTTTTTGTTGAGCCAAATTACTACTTGTTTCACCATCCTCTCATAGATCTTCCTCCTTTATCCCTTTTGTGGTTTTCATGTTTTTGTTATTCACCCAATGTTCACGGGTCTGATGGACCCACAATATTATTGGGTTTAAAACATTACAGCCATAACAATTTACGTAAAAATTCTTAATACTTAGATGTTGACTTATATAAGTTACAAGCAATATTGACCGTATACATGGTTAATATTTACCATTTACCTCTGTTAGATCACATTTATAAATAAAAGTGCTATTTGTTTTATAATGTGATTTTTAAAAAACATAAACAAAAATCAATTATAATCAAGACATGGATGGAATAAATCATGTTTATCTTGAACAGATATAAATGAAACAAGGTTTTCATCACTACTGATGTTTATTGCTTTGAAATGAACATATTGGAAGAACAAATTATATATACAGTATTTTATGGAAATGATAAATGAGCACCGTTGAACACAAATTAAGGCCGGGCTACACACCACATGAGGGACAGAGTTTTACTGTGTGTGTGTGTGTTGCAAATGTATTTATTGCACTTGATGCATGTTTACTGTGACATCCTGTCCTTCTTGTGTTCACACACATCCCAGCGTCTCTTCTTGATGCTACCGGGCTGCAATCTAGAATGATGAAAACACTTAGTGAAATTCCCGAAGGAATATGTCACTCATTCACATACAGTTGATGTCAGAAGTTTACATTCACCTCAGCCAAATACACTTAAACTCAGTTATTCACAATTCCTGACATTTAATCCAAGTAAAAATTATCTGTTTAAGGTCAGTTAGGATCACCACTTTATTTTAAGATTGTGAAATGTCAGAATAATAGTGGAGAGAATGATTTATTTCAGTTTTTATTTCTTTCATCACATTCCCAGTGGTAAGAAGTTTACATACATTCCATTAGTATTTGGTAGCATTGCCTTTCAATTGTTTATTATATTCACAAGGTCCTTTGCTGTTGTTCTGGGATTGATTTGCACTTTTCGCACCAAAGTTTGTTCATCTCTAGGAGACAGAGCGGAATGACGGCTGCTTGGTCCCATGGTGTTCATACTTGCGTACTATTGTTTGTACAGATGAACGTCTGGAAATTGCTCCCACGGATGAACCAGACTTGTGGAGGTCTACAATTTATTTCCGAGGTCTTGTCTGATTTCTTTTGATTTTCCCATGATGTCAAGCAAAGAGGCACTGAGTTTGAAGGTAGACCTTGAAATACATCCATAGGTACACCTCCAATTGACTCAAATGATGTCAATTAGCCTATCAGAAGCTTCAAAAGCCAGAAGCTTCCAAGCTGTTTCCAGGCACAGTCAACTTAGTGTATGTAAACTTCTGCCCCACTGGAATTGTGATACAGTGAATTATTAAGTGAAATAATCTGTCTGTTTACAATTGTTGCAGAATTACTGTCATGCACAAAGTAGACGTCCTAACCTACTTTCCAAAACTATAGTTTGTTAACAAGAAATGTGTGGAGTGGTTGAAAAACGAATTTTAATGACTCCAACCTAAGTGTATGTAAACTTCTGAATTAAACTCTATGTAGTTACAGCAGGCCAAGGTAGGAGAGTCAGACACACACACATGCAACAACGTCACTCACACTTACTTTCGTTATTGGAGTTGTTGGTTCTGTGGGTCGGGCGGATGGGGAACCAGCATCCTCCTCCTGAATCCTCCTCACGATGGCTGCAGAAGCAGGGGTCCTTGGGATATGTTCCCTCCTGAATTTCAGGTCTTATCAATGCCTTGTCCAGCTCCCCGAGAAAGAACCGTCTCCTCTGGAGCTTCCCTCTGTTCCAATCTGGGTTCAACACCATCCAAATGACAAACACGCTGTACGCCGAGATGTCCAAGATGTTGAAGAATGTCACAAGAGGTCAGCGTAGGGTCCTTCTTCTGCAGCTGTAGCCGGTCACCGGCTTGTCTAAATTGTCCACCCCTCCTTTTGCGGCTTTGTAATCCATTTTTATTTCTGGTTGTTGATGTTCCTGGCCACTAATTCTCCCATCCTTATCCAGCGTACTCATGAGTACCACATTTTTGCCTATCTTTGGCACGTAGGACACTAGGGATGTGTCGGCTGTGAACACAACTGAGGTGGGAGCTCTGACTTGTTTTTTCATACTGTTCCTACCATTGCCAGCTTCCTCTTGAGGAGCTCCTGTCCTCAGCTTGTGCGAAGTAAAAAATTATTGCATGTGATGTTGTGGCCACGGAGTCCCTGTGTCACATCCAGGACAACCTGCATCCCTTGGTTCTTCTCAGGGGCTCCTCCATATGGCTTCCCTGTATACACTTGCAAGTTCCACGCATATGATGAAGCAGCATCAAAGGCAGCCCAGATCTTGATTCCATATTTTGGATGGTATGTACTGCCTGAAGGGGCCGCGGCCCCTAAATGGCATAAGCTGCTCATCAACAGTAACGTTGGGCCCTGGGTTGTAAAACAGAATTGACAGATACACAATCCTCATATTCAGAAAATTCTTCATCTTCCAAAGTGGAAGACGATCCTTCCACACCAGCTTCTCTCTCTGAAGACGATCCTTCCACACCAGCTTCTCTCTCTGAAGACGATCCTTCCACACCAGCTTCTCTCTCTGAAGACGATCCTTCCACACCAGCTTCTCTCTGAAGACGATCTTTCCACACCAGCTTCTCTCTCTGAAGACGATCCTTCCACACCAGCTACTCTCTCTGAAGACGATCCTTCCACACCAGCTTCTCTCTCTGAGGACGATCCTTCCACACCAGCTACTCTCTCTGAAGACGATCCTTCCACACCAGCTTCTCTCTCTGAAGACGATCCTTCCACACCAGCTTCTCTCTCTGAAGACGATCCTTTCACACCAGCTTCTCTCTCTGAAGACGATCCTTCCACACCAGCTTCTCTCTCTGAAGACGATCCTTCCACACCAACTCTCTCTGAAGACGATCCTTCCACACCAGCTTCTCTCTCTGAAGACGATCCTTCCACACCAGCTTCTCTCTCTGAAGACGATCCTTCCACACCAGCTTCTCTCTCTGAAGACGATCCTTCAACACCAGCTTCTCTCTCTGAAGACGATCCTTCCACACCAGCTTCTCTCTCTGAAGACGATCCTTCCACACCAGCTTCTCTCTCTGAAGACGATCCTTCCACACCAGCTTCTCTCTCTGAAGACGATCCTTCCACACCAACTCTCTCTGAAGACGATCCTTCCACACCAGCTTCTCTCTCTGAAGACGATCCTTCCACACCAGCTTCTCTCTCTGAAGACGATCCTTCCACACCAGCTTCTCTCTCTGAAGACGATCCTTCCACACCAGCTTATCTCTCTGAAGACAATCCTTCCACACCAGCTTCTTTCTCTGAAGACGATCCTTCCACACCAGCTTCTCTCTCTGAAGACGATCCTTCCACACCAGCTTCTCTCTCTGAAGACGATCCTTCCACACCAGCTTCTCTCTCTGAAGACGATCCTTCCACACCAGCTTTTCTCTCTGAAGACGATACTTCCACACCAGCTTCTCTCTCTGAAGACAATCCTTCCACACCAGCTACTCTCTCTGAAGACGATCCTTCCACACCAGCTTCTCTCTCTGAAGACTATCCTTCCACACCAGCTACTCTCTCTGAAGACGATCCTTCCACACCAGCTTCTCTCTCTGCAAAAAGTATTTCTAAGGCCCTCTGAGCATAGATTATTTTTTCCATACTGATTGTGTAATGGGTGCGTGTCGGTGGCAGGGAAGTCAGGCGCAGGAAAAGGAACTTGGTATAAACAGAGTCTTTTAATAAGTGCTCATAAAACTCCAAAAACCAAAATATACAAAAAATAACATGTGGGTACAAAACCAGTCGCACCCCGACACATGACTTGCACATAACAGACAATAAAACAATCTCCGACAAGGACATGAGGGGAAACAGAGGGTTAAATACACAACATGTAACTGATGGGATTGGAACCAGGTGTGAAGGAAGACAAAACAAAACCAATGGAAAATGAAAAATGGATCAGCGATGGCTAGAAGGTTGGTGACTTCGACCGCCGAACACCGCCCGAACAAGGAGAGGGACCGACTTCGGCGGAAGTCGTGACAGATTGATTGTGGTAAGGAGCCGCACATTCAAAGCTATTTATTTGTTCTGTCCCTCCCCCAATTTGCACCTGGCTGGGGTAGTGTGGAAAAAAAAAAAAAAATAATGTATTGTAATAACATTGCGCAGGTTCCCGCGAGACATTGTGTAGTTTTACACACTACAAAGGGTAAAGAGTGTGAGAAAAGCGGGAGACAGACTGGTTACACACACATAAGTATGCTCTCTCTAATTCTCTCTCTCTCTTTCTCTCTAATTCTCTCTTTCTATCTCTCTTTCTCTCTCTAATTCTCTCTCTCTTTCTCTCTCTCTCTCTCTTTCTCTCTCTCTCTCTCTCTTTCTCTCTAATTCTCTCTTTCTATCTCTCTTTCTCTCTCTCTCTAATTCTCTCTCTCTTTCTCTCTCTCTCTCTCTAATTCTCTCTCTCTCTCTCTCTCTCTCTCTCTCTCTCTCTCTCTCTCTCTCTCTCTCGGAGGACCTGAGCCCTAGGACAATGCCTCAGGACTACCTGGCATGATGACTCATTGCTGTCCCCAGTCCACCTGGCCGTGCTGCTGCTCCAGTTTCAACTGTTCTACCTGCGGCTATGGAACCCTGACCTGTTCACCGGACGTGCTAACTGTCCCAGACCTATTATTTGACCATGCTGGTCATTTATGAACATTTGAACATCTTGGCCATGTTCTGTTATAATCTCCACCCGGCACAGCCAGAAGAGGACTGGCCACCCCTCATAGCCTGATTCCTCTCTAGGTTTCTTCCTAGGTTTTGGCCTTTCTATGGAGTTTTTCCTATCCACTGTGCTTCAACACCTGCAATGCTTGCTGTTTGGGGTTTTAGGCGGGGTTTCGGTACAGCACTTTGAGATATCAGCTGATGTACGAAGGGCTATATAAATATATTTATTATGATTTGGTTATTGGTACTATGTTGAAACAGCAGGCCCAGGGAGGAGGAAGACAGAGTTTAATTTTTACATGTTTTCACCTACACACATACTTTTCTAGACTTTTATTACCCTCGGGTCCAGTGGACCTGAACACCACATATGTAATATAAATGTTTAGGAGGGGACACAGTGTTATTTTACATGTTCTTCACAGAAGATAAGGCAAGGCCACTAAGTCTCAGGTTGAAAAAATAAATAATTGTATCATTTTATTTTAGTAAACATTGAAAATGGGTCCCACAGACCTGAACACCACACAAGGTTTAAATACAGATGCTGTGACAAACATGCCAATTATTTTAATCATCACACACACATACCAGGTTCAAACATACACACATGCCAGGTTCAGACACACACACACACACACACACACACACACACACACACACACACACACACACACACACACACACACACACACACACACACACACACACACACACACACACACACACACACACACACACACACACACACACACACACACACACACACACACACACACACACACACACACACACACACACACACTCTCTCTTCCCCCTGAATCGCTCAAATGAAGGTATCTGTTCTAGAGATTAATTTGCCATTTGATGTCTTAGATGTTTCTGTCTCCATGTCCAAATGATGAGTGTCTATTGATGCATGGATGTTGTGGACGGATGTGAGCTGTACGGTTCCTATCTGTGGCATCATTGGGGGGCAGTGTCGGGATTAATTTAGGCTTGTTTTCTCGGTGCAGGAAGACGCAAGCTGCTCGTTACAATCAGTCGCAGACTGTTTTGCAGTTCCGATTTACCCTGGTCTCCCACTGAGTGTGTGTGTGTGTGTGTGTGTGTGTGTGTGTGTGTGTGTGTGTGTGTGTGTGTGTGTGTGTGTGTGTGTGTGTGTGTGTGTGTGTGTGTGTGTGTCTGTCAGAACCTTCAGATCAGTCTCAGTCTCCCACAGGGATCGTTTTGTAGATTGAATATGGATTGAATGTGATTGCATGGGTTATGCATGAGTCTGATAATACATTCCCTGAAAATACTTAAATTAGTGTTTTTGTGTTTCGCAAACACTCTCAAAATGTTTTTGGTATACTTAGCTTCGCTGGTTCCCTCGGGGTGAGGAGATGTAACCAGACTGTTATCTAGATGTTCCCTCAGGGTGAGGAGATGTAACCAGACTGTTATCTAGATGTTCCCTCAGGGTGAGGAGATGTAACCAGACTGTTATCTAGATGTTCCCTCAGGATGAGGAGATGTAACCAGACTGTTATCTAGATGTTCCCTCAGGGTGAGGAGATGTAACCAGACTGTTATCTAGATGTTCCCTCAGGGTGAGGAGATGTAACCAGACTGTTATCTAGATGTTCCCTCAGGGTGAGGAGATGTAACCAGACTTTTATCTAGATGTTCCCTCAGGATGAGGAGATGTAACCAGACTGTTATCTAGATGTTCCCTCAGGGTGAGGAGATGTAACCAGACTGTTATCTAGATGTTCCCTCAGGGTGAGGAGATGTAACCAGACTGTTATCTAGATGTTCCCTCAGGGTGAGGAGATGTAACCAGACTGTTATCTAGATGTTCCCTCAGGGTGAGGAGATGTAACCAGACTGTTATCTAGATAGTCTAGTAACAATAGAGTTTGTTAAGTCCCAATCTGTTGTTGTCTAAAAGAGAAATGGTTGAGTTTGGTGAAGAGTGACTGAATAATTATGAACCTGACCTGGACTTTGGTCTCCTCTTTACTTTGTTATCCTTGTCAAGTTTTTAAAGTTATGTACTGTGTGTATTTTTTTTTTTTTTGAACGGTCAAGTAATCAATCAATCAATCTGATTGGTTCAGCCGGTGACTAGTTGCCAGTAGACACAGACAACACCCCTCTACACCCGGCTTAGCCCTTCACTTCACCCCTGACCAGTTACCACTCATAGATGATGTCTTTACAAAGTCTCTCTCCAGGAGTTGAGACATAATTAAAGCTGTGTTTTATATGGTATTTCCACTCTACGAGGTTGAATTCATGTGAATTGTTGTAAATGATAACAATGCCATTTTAGTGTAAGAGCTTTTCGAAGAAGAAAAACGCCTTTCAACCTGTTTTGGTGGGATGGTGTTTTGGCATGCCTGGTGACATCACAATAACTTAATAGACCAATAACCCTCTTTGCCAATAACACACCCCTCCAATTAAGCTCCTCCAATTAGCCCTCTCACTTAAGACCACTCCTAGACAGTCCTAGCTAAATTCTTGTATGAGAAATAGTGTTTTTCTTAGAAGCTATTTTTGTTTATTTTTGGACCATTTTTTTAATTGCAAATAATCACAATATGGTACTTCATTGTTAGCCAGAAATGATTTGACATTGAGATAAAAATGGCTGCGTTGGACCTTTAACAAGCGTCTGGAGGTGTCAGTCAGCCTGGGAGGGGAGGCTGGCTGGGTGATGCAGTATAGCAGCTGTGGATGGTGGTTGATGTAGGCCCCCTGCACCGCAGACCCAGTCCCAGGGAAGGAGCCTCCAGATGGGATGTGTTTGAGGCTGCTCACGCCTGTATCCCCAGGATGAAGTTCTATCTTGCATATCTGAATATTAAAAAGAGCGTAGTGCAAAGCAATTAACGACCTGCCTGTCATTAATGATGAGATCACTTGACCGTTAGCTACAAGCTGTATGTAAAAAACCAACATCCTACAGTACGGCTTACTATGAAGTCTTACAATAAAAATACAAGATAATACAGGATGAAAAAGGAGGAATGGAAGAGATGCTAATGTTCACAATAGTAGATTTTGTAAGACAGAAAGGGCTCTTTGGTAAAAGGGGTAAATTGGTCATCCAAAAGAAAGGAGGACCAACGCACTCTTCATATAATTAATTAAAATGCCTTTATTTTTTATAGAAATAAAGATATTTTAAATTATGAATACAGGATGAGTTTAAAAATAATATATTTTATTTTGTTTTTCTTTGAATGTCAATGTACACTATATATACAAAGTATGTGGACACCCCATCAAATTAGTGGATTCGGCTATTTCAGCCACTGCCATTGCTGACAGGTGATATCAAATTGAGCACACAGCCATGCAATCTCCATAGACAAACATTGGCAATAGAATGGAATTACTGAAGTTTTCAGTGACAATCGGTTGCAACTCTCACTACTGAGTTCCAAACTGCCTCTGGAAACAACATCTGCACTGTTGGGTTTCCATGGTCGAGCAGCCGCACACAAGCCTAAGATCCGCATGCACATTGCCAAGCGTCGGCTGAAGTGGCCTAAAGCTTCCCGCCCTTGGACTCTGGAGCAGTGGAAACGCGTTCTCTGGAGTGATGAATCACGCTTCACCATCTGGCAGTCCCACTGACAAATCTGGATTTGGCGGATGCCAGGAAAACGCTACCTGCCCCAATGCATAGTGCCACTGTAAAGTTTGGTGGAGGAGGAATAATGGTCTGGGGCTGTTTTCATGGCTCGGGCTAAGCCCCTTAGTTCCAGTGAAGGGAAATCTTAACGCTACATTCTAGACCATTCTGTACTTCCAACTTTGTGACAACAGTTGGGGAAGGATCTTAGCTCTTTCAGCATGACAATGTCCCCGTGCACAAATCTATGGACCTAGCCCTGACCTAGGTCCATAAAGAAATGGTTTGTTGAGATTGGCGAGGAAGAACTTGAGTGGCCCGCACAGTGCCCTGACCTCAACCCCATCGAACACCTTTGGGATGAATTGGAACGTCGACTGCGAGCCAGGCCTAATCGCCCAACATCAGAGCCCGACCTCACTAATGCTCTTGTGGCTGAATGGAAGCAAGTCCCCTCAGCTATTTTCCGACATCTAGTGGAAAGCCTTCTCAGAAGAGTAGAGGCTGTTAGAGCAGCAAAGGGGACACCATCTCCATATTAAAGCCCATTATTTTGGAATGAGATGTTCAACGAACATGTGTCCACATACCTTAGGTCATGTAGTGTATCTTTGTACATTGTTTGGTAAACCTTGTTACAGCCATGCTCCATCGACCCCTCTTTCCCCAGTGTAGTAGTGTAGAGCAGACTAGCTGCTGCTATTCTCCCTGCTCCCTGTGTGTGTGTGTGTGTGTGTGTGTGTGTGTGTGTGTGTGTGTGTGTGTGTGTGTGTGTGTGTGTGTGTGTGTGTGTGTGTGTGTGTGTGTGTGTGTGTGTGTGTGTGTGTGTGTGTGTGTGTGTGTGTGTGTGTCTCTTTCCCTCTGTGCTGAGATTGCTATAGTCTGTCTTCCTCCCATTGATTCAGTCCAGTGATGGATGGCTTTAATAAAGGTAGGTCCAGTACCTCCAAATAAATGAGCAGGAGCAGGATTGATTAGCAGCATCTGCATTTTGCTGGATAAACAGAGCTAGAGCCAGGAAGACCTGTTAAATGATGAAGCCCCCACCACAACCCCCTCTCTCTCTCACTCACTCTCTCACTCACTCACTCTCTCACTCTCTCTCTCACGCTCTCTGTCTCTCACTCTCTCTCACACTCTCTCTCTCTCTCTCTCTCTCTCTTTGTGGGTCTGTCTAAACTGAGGGAAGTATGTGTCTCTAATATGGTCATACACTTGGCAGGAGGTTAGGAAGTGCAGCTCAGTTTCCACCACATTTTGTGGGCAGTGTGCACATAGCCTGTGAATTGTGGTTGTAAAATGTCATGTTTACTTTCTGGATATTGATAATTAGCGGGTATCGGCCTATTTCTACTCTGCATGAATTATTTGGTGTTTTACATTGTACACTGATAATATTTTTGCAGAGTCTGAAATTTGATGTTTGTCCCATTTGATGAATTATTGGTTGGTGAAAAGACCCCAGACCTCACAACCATAAAGGGTAATGGGTTCTATAACTGATTCAAGTATTTTTAGCCAGATCCTAATTGGTATGTCAAATTTCATGTTCTCTCTCTCTGTCGCACTCTCTGTCACTCTCCCTCTCTCCCTCTCTCCTCTCTCTGTCTCCCCCTCTCTCTCTCTCTCTCTCTCTCTCTCCTCTCTCTGTCTCCCTCTCTCTCTCTCTCTCTCTCTCTCTCTCCCTCTCTCTCTCTCTGTCTCCCTCTCTCTCTCTCTCTGTCACTTTCCCTCTCCCTGTAGATGGCCCCAGCAAGACTTGACTTAGTGCCACACCAACCATTCCTCCCCATTGTGTAATTAGTATCTTTACTGAGAGAGACTTTGTCTAAATGAGAGCTTTGATACTGTGTTTACCACATTACAATGCTATGTTTACCACATTAGGTACCACAGCTAGCTGTACAGTCTTTTTGTGAATGTGCTGCTGGAATTCCGCTGTGTCTGAATCAGTGGAAGCTCTTTAGGGGAGGATCATCCTCTTCAGTGAATTTAGAGAAATGAAAATAGAAATAGTTAAACATAACATTGTTTTATTTATTTTAGATAAAGCTATACTAGAGAGAGAGTGATATATATATATATTTTTCACATTCACTCAGCTAGCAAATGCAGCTAGCTAGTTTAGCCAACTCAAACACCTAGCTCAAACAGAGAGGGGTGCTATGCTAGCTAGCTGACTATGGCTATCCAACACTGGAACTCTTCCAAGTCAAGGTAAGCTTTTGGTTTTATACATGCTTTGCCACTGGGGCCTGCCTGTGTAACTGCTAAACTGCTTGCTGACTCTACACTGTACTGCGTGATTGTAGCGGGTTAACTAACACATTAGTTCTAGTAGCTATGTTTTTTATTTTATTTTTTTATTTCACCTTTATTTAACCAGGTAGGCTAGTTGAGAACAGGTTCTCATTTGCAACTGCGACCTGGCCAAGATAAAGCATAGCAGAGTGAACAGACAACACAGAGTTACACATGGAGTAAACAATTAACAAGTCAATAACACAGTAGAGAAAAAAAAGGGGAGTCTATATACAATGTGTGCAAAAGGCATGAGGAGGTAGGCGAATAATTACAATATTGCAGATTAACACTGGAGTGATAAATGATCAGATGATCATGTACAGGTAGAGATATTTGTGTGCAAAAGAGCAGAAAGGTAAATAAATAAAAACTGTGGGGATGAGGTAGGTGAAAATGGGTGGGCTATTTACCAATAGATTATGTACAGCTGCAGCGATCGGTTAGCTGCTCAGATAGCAGATGTTTGAAGTTGGTGAGGGAGATAAAAGTCTCCAACTTCAGCAATTTTTGCAAATCGTTCCAGTCACAGGCAGCAGAGTACTGGAACGAAAGGCGGCCGAATGAGGTGTTGGCTTTGGGGATGCTCAATGAGATACACCTGCTGGAGCGCGTGCTACGGATGGGTGTTGCCATTGTGACCAGTGAGCTGAGATAAGGCGGAGCTTTGCCTAGCATGGCCTTGTAGATGACCTGGAGCCAGTGGGTCTGGCGACGAATATGTAGCGAGGGCCAGCCGACTAGAGCATACAAGTCGCAGTGGTGGGTAGTATAAGGTGCTTTAGTGACAAAACGGATGGCACTGTGATAAACTGCATCCAGTTTGCTGAGAAGAGTGTTGGAAGCCATTTTGTAGATGACATCGCCGAAGTCGAGGATCGGTAGGATAGTCAGTTTTACTAGGGTAAGCTTGGCAGCGTGAGTGAAGGAGGCTTTGTTGCGGAATAGAAAGCCGACTCTTGATTTGATTTTCGATTGGAGATGTTTGATATGGGTCTGGAAGGAGAGTTTGCAGTCTAGCCAGACACCTAGGTACTTATAGGTGTCCACATATTCAAGGTCGGAACCATCCAGTGTGGTGATGCTAGTCGGGCAAGTTGTTGTGTTGACTATGATGTTATTATAAGGTGACAACGATGTAGGCTGTGTGTAGCCGTTAGCAGTTATGATTGGAAGGTTTGGCTTGGAGAGGTTTTTTCCCCTGGTCACAGACAGCTGATATGTTGTGCACTGAAATCCACAAGCGAAGGGAAAAAGTGAGATGCAAGAAGAAACTATACAACGATCAAACACTGCGATGAAAGTGAACTGTATTTGCGTGTGATCAGGGGTGTGTTCATTCCACCAATTTCTGTTGAGAAACATTTCTTAAACGTAAGCAAACGGAACAGAATGGGGATAAACATACACACATTTGTCCAATAGAAACTCTTGTTTGCAACTGTTGGAGTAATGATTACATCCTAGATCAGCTAGATGCAGGCAAGAGTGTACAAGGCAGTAATGAATGTGTCACTGTCTGTCACCTGGACCACTAAAATGTATCTCGACCTGTGCACCTAGCCTACATTGTAAACGTTGATTCATAGGCTAGGTTGTAGCAAACCTCCTGATGGGTAGAGGGAACATTAGAGTATCATGTAGTAGCCTAAACCTATCACTGTTACATTGAACTGGGTGAATGACAGTATCCTAAACCTGTCACTGTTACATTGAACTGGGTGAATATGAATGACAGTATCCTAAACCTGTCACTGTTACATTGAACTGGGTGAATATGAATGACAGTAACCTAAACCTGTCACTGTTACATTGAACTGGGTGAATGTGAATGACAGTATCCTAAACCTGTCACTGTTACATTGAACTGGGTGAATATGAATGACAGTAACCTAAACCTGTCACTGTTACATTGAACTGGGTGAATGTGAATGACAGTATCCTAAACCTGTCACTGTTACATTGAACTGGGTGAATATGAATGACAGTAACCTAAACCTGTCACTGTTACATTGAACTGGGTGAATGTGAATGACAGTATCCTAAACCTGTCACTGTTACATTGAACTGGGTGAATATGAATGACAGTAGCCTAAACCTGTCACTGTTACATTGAACTGGGTGAATGGAATATGAATGACAGTAGCCTAAACCTGTCACTGTTACATTGAACTGGGTGAATGGAATATGAATGACAGTAGCCTAAACCTATCACTGTTACATTGAACTGGGTGAATGTGAATGACAGTATCCTAAATCTGTCACTGTTACATTGAACTGGGTGAATGTGAATGACAGTATCCTAAACCTATCACTGTTACATTGAACTGGGTGAATGTGAATGACAGTAACCTAAACCTGTCACTGTTACATTGAACTGGGTGAATGACAGTATCCTAAACCTGTCACTGTTACATTGAACTGGGTGAATATGAATGACAGTATCCTAAACCTGTCACTGTTACATTGAACTGGGTGAATGTGAATGACAGTATCCTAAACCTGTCACTGTTACATTGAACTGGGTGAATATGAATGACAGTATCCTAAACCTGTCACTGTTACATTGAACTGGGTGAATATGAATGACAGTATCCTAAACCTGTCACTGTTACATTGAACTGGGTGAATATGAATGACAGTAGCCTAAACCTGTCACTGTTACATTGAACTGGGTGAATATGAATGACAGTATCCTAAACCTGTCACTGTTACATTGAACTGGGTGAATGGAATATGAATGACAGTATCCTAAACCTGTCACTGTTACATTGAACTGGGTGAATATGAATGACAGTATCCTAAACCTGTCACTGTTACATTGAACTGGGTGAATATGAATGACAGTAGCCTAAACCTGTCACTGTTACATTGAACTGGGTGAATGTGAATGACAGTATCCTAAACCTGTCACTGTTACATTGAACTGGGTGAATATGAATGACAGTATCCTAAACCTGTCACTGTTACATTGAACTGGGTGAATATGAATGACAGTAGCCTAAACCTGTCACTGTTACATTGAACTGGGTGAATGTGAATGACAGTATCCTAAACCTGTCACTGTTACATTGAACTGGGTGAATGTGAATGACAGTATCCTAAACCTATCACTGTTACATTGAACTGGGTGAATGGAATATGAATGACAGTAGCCTAAACCTGTCACTGTTACATTGAACTGGGTGAATGGAATATGAATGACAGTAGCCTAAACCTGTCACTGTTACATTGAACTGGGTGAATATGAATGACAGTATCCTAAACCTGTCACTGTTACATTGAACTGGGTGAATATGAATGACAGTAATCCAATATGCTCCTCATTTTAAATGGCACCGACTGCCACTGGGAATGTGTTGTAATGTTTGATTAAATGAAATGTCATTCACACACTGTAGTGCTGGACAACTGCGTTTGTCATAAAGTTATATTATATTGTTGAACAAGTGCCAGATAAGGACAGTGGTGAGGAGAACCCATGAGAGGAACTACCCATCAAGCAACATAATGTACAAAACATTAAAATCCTGTTCCTGCAAGATTTTGCTACGATAATAATGGTCAAATTAAAATCCTACATCTGTTAGCTCCAATAACTTCTTCTTCTCCTAGTGATATTGAATGCTGAGCTTGTTGAGAATACTTTACTAAACTCTACTACTGATAGTGCTATACATGGAGACAGTGGCATTACACAATTAATGAATGTTGTAGTACTCTCTGTGTAATAAAACCACAATGTTTTAATAGCATAGCTTCTGTTGTCTTCCTCTGTTGCCACTGTTGTCAGAGAAGTGTGTTCCTCCTCTTCTACCGTAGAACCTCTGGTGGTGACAGCTTGATGAGAACAGAGAAGTGTGTTCCTCCTCTTCTACCGTAGAACCTCTGGTGGTGACAGCTTGATGAGAACAGAGAAGTGTGTTCCTCCTCTTCTACCGTAGAACCTCTGGTGGTGACAGCTTGATGAGAACAGAGAAGTGTGTTCCTCCTCTTCTACCGCAGAACCTCTGGTGGTGACAGCTTGATGAGAACAGAGAAGTGTGTTCCTCCTCTTCTACCGTAGAACCTCTGATGGTGACAGCTTGATGAGAACAGAGAAGTGTGTTCATCCTCTTCTACCGTAGAACCTCTGGTGGTGACAGCTTGATGAGAACAGAGAAGTGTGTTCCTCCTCTTCTACCGTAGAACCTCTGGTGGTGACAGCTTGATGAGAACAGAGAAGTGTGTTCCTCCTCTTCTACCGTAGAACCTCTGATGGTGACAGCTTGATGAGAACAGAGAAGTGTGTTCATCCTCTTCTACCGTAGAACCTCTGGTGGTGACAGCTTGATGAGAACAGAGAAGTGTGTTCATCCTCTTCTACCGTAGAACCTCTGGTGGTGACAGCTTGATGAGAACAGAGAAGTGTGTTCCTCCTCTTCTACCATAGAACCTCTGGTGGTGACAGCTTGATGAGAACAGAGAAGGAGCCTGTCGCTGACGTCATCCCAGCAGGAGACCCACAGTGTTTCACTTGCTTACAAGTTATCAGTTTTCCCTCTCTTTGTTGTTTCATTTGAATAAGTTAGTTAGTGTTCCATCTCAGAGGTGCTCATTGAGTTGTATGTGTCACGCTCTGATATGTTTCACCTGTCCCTGTGCTTGTCTCCACCCCCCCTCCAGGTGTCACCCAGCTTCCTCATTATCCCCTGGGTATTTATATCTGCGTTTTCTGTCTGTCTGTGCAAGTTCGTCTTGTTTGTTCAAGTCAACCAGTGGTTTGCCTCAGCGCCTGCTTTTCCCCAGTCTCTTTTTCTCGTCGTACTGGTTTTGATCCTTGCCTGTCGTGACTCTGAGCCTGCCTGCCGTCCTGTACCTGCCTGAGCACTCTGCCTGAGCCTGCCTGACCCTGAGCCTGCCTGACCCTGAGCCTGCCTGACCCTGAGCCTGCCTGACCCTGAGCCTGCCTGACCCTGAGCCTGGCTGCTGTCCTGTACCTGCCTGAGCACTCTGCCTGAGCCTGCCTGACCCTGAGCCTGCCTGACCCTGAGCCTGCCTGACCCTGAGCCTGCCTGCCGTCCTGTACCTGCCTGAGCACTCTACCTGAGCCTGCCTGACCCTGAGCCTGCCTGACCCTGAGCCTGCCTGACCCTGAGCCTGCCTGACCCTGAGCCTGCCTGCCGTCCTGTACCTGCCTGAGCACTCTGCCTGAGCCTGCCTGACCCTGAGCCTGCCTGACCCTGAGCCTGCCTGACCCTGAGCCTGCCTGACCCTGAGCCTGCCTGCCGTCCTGTACCTGCCTGAGCACTCTGCCTGAGCACTCTGCCTGACCCTGAGCCTGCCTGACCCTGAGCCTGCCTGACCCTGAGCCTGCCTGACCCTGAGCCTGCCTGACCCTGAGCCTGCCTGCCGTCCTGTGCCTTTGCCGCTACTTTGGATTATCGACCCCTGCCTGCCTTGACCTGTCATTTGCCTGCCCTTGTGGTTACAATAAACATTGTTACTTCAACACAGTCTGCAATTGGGTCTTACCTGAAACCTGATAGTATGCTCTCATTCTCTCTCT